>NC_088865.1:5596756-5616756 GCF_032884065.1 Artemia franciscana
TTAAAACTATAAATGATATACACACAATTCGGTAACTAAAGAGAACTACAAATGTCTTTTGGTAAACTAAAACTCTGTAAGAAATAGTCCCCATCTTCTAAGCATGCAATGAAAATATATAGATGACAAACTTCTTGTATATTAGAATCCTTATTAAGATTCCTTTTATTAGACATCTTGTTAAATTAGGCTTACTTAATCCACTGAAAATAAATTTGACGATCATTCTCTTATATCAAATATTTCCTGAGATTCCTTACACAATGGAAGTATATGGTGCTAGTATCCATGGTAATCTTTCATAGAGAAATAATAGCTGTCACGTATTTCTAAAAATGTTCTTATCTTCCAAAAATTGTGATAGCACCAAATGGGTAGAACTGCACTTACACTAATTGAATGGTTTCATCGAGAAAATATGCATATATTGTTTCAAGAAAATATTAAAAATTTCCCAGAAGTTTTTAGCTGTATATGAGGGACTAGCAATGCCAAATAGTCGTAGGAATGGCGGGAATACATGGCGTCTAAAGGAATAGGATAGGACTGCACTTAAACTTGAAGATGGGATGATACTAATACCTTCAGGATGAGTACAACCCTCTTGAGTCCAGGGGCAAGTGTTGCAAATTTTACCTCGAAGATATAAGGTTTTTATGAAATAGATGGTCGTATGAACTTCGGATCGAATGTGAACCATTCTGTTGAAAGTCTGTAGATCTATTATCCTTTTTTAAGAGTCAAAAGCGAATGGAGGACAACCAACCCCTCCTCCACAACCTATCATTCCTCAAAACACATCCAATCAAAATTTTAAAATAACTATGTTGTCCAGCATTGTTAAAAGGTCCAGTAATTATGTCTTTGGGGATGGCAAAGTTAAGAGCGAAGTTGGCACAATGTATTATTAATTTATTCATTCACTTTTTGATTATTTTTTTTTAACCAGGACCTTTCGCATAGAAATAGTTTAAGCAGAAACTTCAAGAGTGGCTGATCTGATTAGGAATTGAAAGAGCTAGTGCCCTTTTTAGTAGTCGAAAGTGATTGGAGGGCCACCAGCCAGCCTCGCTGATCATTTCCCTAAAAATATTCAATTAAATTTTGTTAGATAGTCATTGTGTTCATCTTAGTTGAAAGGTCCAGAAATTATGTTTTTCAGGATGACAACCCTCATGTCATCCTCAAGTCATCAACAAACCTCTGTTTTTGAGGGACAACCCTTCCCCAAACATGTCTAATCAAAATTTTGAGATAGCCACTTTGTTCAGCGTAGTTATAAAGTCCAGTGACCCAATTTTTGATGACTAAGCCTTCCTTCCCCCTTAGAACCTTTCGAGCAAGAGCTGTGAGTTATGCTCCAGGGGCAAATAAGCTCCTTATGGAAAGGATGGTGGAATATACTTTAGAGTATATAGGGGCTCGTTGCATTGGAAATTGAAAGGTTTAGTGCCCATTTTGAGAGTCAATAGCGATTGAAAGGCGACCAACCCTCCCCCCTAAACCCGCCTATTATTTTCCCATGCACATCCGATCAAAAGTTCTAGATAGTTATTTTGTTCAGCGTAGTTGAAAAGTCCAGAAATTGTGCCTTTAAGGATAACAAAACCGCCAACAGCCCTCTGGGCAAGGGATGTGAGTAACACCCTGGGGTAAATATAAGATTCTTATGGAAGAGGTGGTCGTGAAAACCTCAGAGTGGCTCATTAAATTAGTAATCAGAAGTTCTGGTGCGTTTTTAAGAGTCAAAGGGATTGGGGGGCAGCTACCAATCGTTACGCCGAACATTTTCCTAAATACATCTGATCAACATTTTGAGTTAGTAAATTTATTCATTGTATTTGAAAAGTCCAGTAATTATGTCTTTAAAGATTAACCCCCTCCCAGAGCCCTCATGGAAAGGGTTGTAACTTACATCCCCGGGGTATAAAAGTTTTTTTAATGGAAAGGGTGGCCGTATTAACTTCAGAAATTGAAGGTCTAGTACCCTTTTTAATAGTTAAACTTGAGTGGATGGCAGCTACCCCTCACGCCCCTCATTACCACAATCATATTTGATCAATATGTTTAGATAGCCAATCTGTTCAGAGTACTTGAATTATCCAGTAGTTATATCTTTGAAGATTAGCCCCCCCCCCCCAAGAACTCGCAGGGTAAGATTTACAAGTTGTACCACAGGGTATTTAAGTTTTTTTCGGAAAGGATTGTCACATAAACTTCAGAGGTGGCACATTGGATTGCAAATTGAAAGGTTTACTGCTCTTTTACTTGTCGAAAATGATTGCAGGGCACCCCCTCCCTTTGCCCACGATTTCCCCAAATACTTCAAATAAATTTAAAGAGATATTCATTTTGTTTAAATTTGGAAGGTCTGGTAATTATATCTTTAAGGATGACACTCCCCCCCCCCCTGTGGCCCCCAAGGCAAGGCCTATAAGATATATTAGTTATCCACTCTAATGCTTCAGGTTTTTACAAAATGGGTAGTGGTATAAATTTCTAATGTGGTTCACTAATTAGAAATCAGAAGTCCTAGTGTCATTTTCAAGAGTCAAAAGTGATAGGAGAGTAGCCTACTAGCCCTAACCCCACGTCTTGTTTTCCCCTTGTTCATCAGATGGAAATTTTGAGATAGCCATTTTCTCTAAAATAGTCTATAGACTATATAAATGGTCGTTGGGGTTGACATAGTTCCTCAGAGCCTGGGGACCGGTGTTATAAATTATGCCTTAAAGGTAAATATGGTTTTATGGACTAGGAGGTCGGAGAAACTTTGGATAGGGCTCATTTGATCGGGAATTTTAATGCTCCTCAAAAGTTGAAAGCCACTTGAGAGCAATCAGCCCCCTTCCACAACCCTTCCATATCCCAAAACAAACATCCAATCAAAATTTTGAGCCGTCTTCAAAATCGCTGGCAGATCCTGTAGGTCTACCTTTGGAGATATCAACCCCTCACAGCCCCCAGAACAAGGGCTGCGAGTTAGGCAATTTATTCTCTGTTTGCATTTAATATAAAGTATCTAGAAAGGTAAACATGTTTAACCTTTCTAGAAAGACAAAGGTATTCAGGTGAGCTTTTCAGAGAAGGTTGAAGGGAGTGTTGAACTAACCCAAAAAGTTTTATGTGTATACAGGCTGTCTAAAGACGGATTGGGATTGACGGAGTATAGTAATTTGGAACTTTCAGGAAATAATAAGGGAGCTTGTCAATTGACCAAAGAGGTAATTTTATTCCATAATATTTTGGCTACAACTACCATCAGTACTGCTGATACAAATACAGCACTATATTTAAAATATTGAGGGAAAATTTCAACTATATCAAAAAAAAATATATATGCAGGCATATTGTCAAAAAAACGTGTCACAAAGACAGAGTTGAGCTTTAAGTTTCAGAAAATGCTGAAAAGGGGGAAATCGATTGACCAAAAGGCAGTATTTTTACGCTACTTTCAATACTACTACCGCTTTTAGATTTATTACTGCTACTACTTCTGCTATTTCAAATACCACCTTTATTGCAACTGCTTGTAAGGATGATATCATTAAGAAAAAATCACAAAAGTATATAAATATACAGGTTATTAAAAGGATATATAGAAAACAAGTTTTTTTTCACTGAAAGTAAGGAGTGACATAAAAACTTAAAACAACAAGAAAATATTTTCTATATGAAAGAGGCTGTCCCCTCCTATACGTCTCGCACTTTATGATAAACTTTGAAAATGTCATGACTCCACTTTTTAAAACAATAAAGAAAAGTTTCGAGTACAGAGATAGGCGTCAAGGAGGGGACAGCCCCTTTCACATTGAGAATGATTTTTTGTCATTTCAAGTTTTCTTTTTGTAATACCAAGAAGAAACACACCTTTGTATAGGCAGTAACTTTTCGCTTTTAGCTTAAATTTTTCGAACATTGATTTTCGTATGACTAGAATATGTTTGGAGTTCTTTATCTTATGCAATTTTTAAATGAAAAACAATTTACATACATTAATAACAGCGAGTGTTATTTAATTACTATTTTGCAGTTTTAACATTTAGATGAAAAACACGCTATAAATATATAAGAAATTTTACATTACAGTCTGTATATTCTCGGTGTTTTGATAAAGAATACAGTCTAAATATAAAGAATTCAAACAATTTTTGAAATGCTGATTAATCTGAGGATCGTAACTGTAAGTCAGATGTTCAGCATAAGAATATAAAATTCGAATTGTTTACTCAGGTTCAGTACTTCCACTTTTCGATTTCAATTTTCCCTATATTCATACCAATTTTCCCTAAAAGTCCTCGTGTTTAGGTCTGTTTTCTCCCTAGAAAAAGGATATTTTGGCCTAGATTTCTACAGAATTTACATGAGATCTTTTTATTTCAGATAATGATAATATCTTTGCTCTAACGAGAATAAATACAAAAGTTCAAACTGAGATCTTTTTACTTCAGATAATGATAATATCTTTACACTAACGAGAATACATAAAAAAGTTCAAACAAGTGTCATCGCCAGCACTTCATGGCACGTAGCGTTTGCCTTCGTCTTGAAGCCAGCGACAGCTTTCGGTATACTGACAGTTGATGAAGTTTTATCTTCTTTTTTCAACCAGTAATTGACTCGGATCAGTGAATCTAGGGTGACATTTTCGAGACTATTTCTCATGTCTGTTTTGATCAATTTCAGGAGGCTGAACAAACGTTCAGCTGGAACATTGCTAAAAGGTAACGAGAATATCAGTGAAATGTACTTCCGCAGTTCCGGGTACTTGATTTCGCCACTGCGAGTCTTCAGACCAAGTAGTTTCTTCCAGTATTGTTCAACTGACAGGTCTTCAACTTGGGAATCTCCCAAATGAAGCTCAGTGACATCGGTCATTGCCTGTGACCTCCATTCTACGTCCGTTTTCTGGAGGGAACACTTTTCTGTTAGAACAGGAAACCTCACAAATAATGGCCTTAGAGATCTTGGGTTCAAATTTCTTGCATTCCTTGGTTCAACTAAAGCCAAAATGTCATGAATTTCGTCTTCAAACTTGAACCGGTCTTTGATTTGCTTGATCAGGACTATATAGTAGTTTCGACACGACTGGTAAAAGAGATCAATGTTATCACTTGGCTCTTGAGCATCCTCGAGTTCTTGCATGAAATCGGTTGCAGCTATTTCCACAAATGTCTGGTTTAAAGCCAGGTACTCACAGGAAAGGTAAGGATCCAGTTCAGTAAACGAACCAACACTGCGAATATAGTCCAGTTGCATGAAGTTAGACGCAACATCATTCACAAGTTTGCTTACATAAGCTTCAGAGAGTGAAGAAGTGGGAGTTCGGATTGAAAAACTGTATTGAATTCGTTGGAGAGGCCAAGAGAGCAGTCCATGAATTCAAGGTATGGCTTTGTCAACTTGCTTTGTAATGTCGACAAGATAAGGCCATTTGTTGCAGTTGGGTCTTCAAACGTTGTTTCTATGAAATACTGAATAATAGCAACCCGTTGCTCAATAAGCCTCTTCACACAGGCCTGAAGGGATAACCAACGGATCTGTCCCGGAGCAAGAATTCGGTGTGCTTCGTATCGGAAGATTTTCTGAAATTCGGTGAACTTCTCTCGCCTGGAAGCGCTTCTGAAAAAGTGGGCATAGATATTTCGCGCCAAGTCTTCGAATGTCTTGGGAAGTGACAAGCATGCATATGACGAGCATAAGTGAATAAGATGGCAGAAGCATTTTACATTCAAGATGTGTGGCACCATGGCTTTCATAAGGGTTGAAGCGGATCTGTTGGCTCCAAACATGACGTTAGTTGTATCTGCACAAAATTCAACAATATTTTGCCAGGGAATCGAGTTTTCCTCAATGACTTGCTTGATGCGGTTAGTCAGGCCCTCAGCCGATCCATCACTACACTTAACCATATCCAATGCTTCGACATGAAGTTTTAGATCTTTCTCGCTAAAAAATAAAACCATGATAACTAGCTGTTTATCAATAGTACTATCAGTGGTTTCGTCAATTATCACAGAGAAAAAAGTGGCTTTGAGCAACTCGACTAACTGCTTCTGTAGCACCAACGAAAAATTCTGTCGTAAAATATTTGTAGCTTTCTGTTTACCCAATGTGACCCCTGCCAGGGCCTGGTCTTTGGGAAATAATTTTCTGAGGAGAGGAATCAAGCTGTCTGCAAGACGTAATGGCAGATTATATTCTGCCAAAAATATGCAGATCCGCTGTTCAATTTCTTTGGAATGACTGCCTACAGTCAGAAGTTTTTCAATGCTGCCAGACTTCGTCTCGATTTCACTGTTTGCTTTTATATGATGCTTGGTCAGGGCATGCTTCGTCAACTCTGATTTCCCACAATGCACATACTTCAAACAGAACTTACAGTATGGTACAGAAGTCTTTTTCTTTGACTTGTTTGACACTCTTTTCTCTATCCAATTTTTCTCTATCCACTTTTCAACAAAATTTTGCTCGTATATTTTCTTTTGGGAATTCTGCCCTGAACCCTGCTTTTTTTTTTGGAGGAGTCACCAGGAGGTGAACTCCAGGAACATCAACATCTTCGTCATCCAGTCGTCTTTCGGGACTAGATCCAATTCTAAGACTATCTTCCTCTGAGTCAGTACACTGGCTTTCAGATTAACTTTGCATGTCAATGATCTCTAGAAAAAGTGTTTTATTAGCGATCAAAACAAGTCTATTTCTATAATTACTTGTACAAGGGTACACAATAATTAGATCATGCTAAACTATGCTCATGGGCATTGAGGTGCATATCCTCAATTAACTTAAATTACCTCATGTATAATTTAAGTTTGCAGTATGGAGTACGGATGGACCAAAAATTTGCAATGGTTGTATTGCACTTTTTTGCAAAAATCAAAACGAAGTATGCCTAGCTTGATAAATGATAATTAATTATTTATTATGTTGTTTGTTGGTTGGTTTAGAAAATGGTTAACCTTTACTACTGCACGCCAGCAAAAACGTAGGTTTTTTTCATTAGTGCAGTATATGTAAATAGTAAAGAGTTAAATTGTCTTTATTAATAAAGTAAGTATCAAAGTAAAGTATCTTCAGATTTGGTAAAAGGTAAAAAAAAAAGGTAAAGGATACGGCATTAGACTTTACAGTCCCTACCGGCGGTGCTGATCTCCGTTTCTTGGCCCTTCAGCCAGGAAGTGCAATGGGGGGTCGGGGGCCAGCCATCCTGTGCTTGCGCACACCCTTCCTGTTTACCTTCCCCAGATTTCTCCAGGTACCCATTTAGAGCTGGGTCGACTCTGGCTAAGCTTACAGAGTCACGCCACTGACCCCCGTCCCAACTGAAGAATTGGGTACACCGGGATTCGAAACCGCGTCCTCTCAGACAAAGGATCCCGAATCCAGCGCACTAACCAACTCGGCCAGGACGAATCTTCAGATTTGGAACACCACTTTATATGGAAAAAGAAATTTGTGACCCACTTCTTCACTAGAAGATCTTCGCTTTGATGTCTTCTAACCTAGGAGGGACCAACCCAATCAAAAACGACAAAAAAGAAGTTTCTCTGTAAACCTAACTTAACAAAATACTTTAATTTGCTACTTTCATATTGCTGCAGTCCAAGGCAAAACAGTAGATTTTACATTATTCCAAATGGCAAGCGGCAGGCAAGTGGACATGAACAAAAGACTAGACTAAATATTATTGTGTGAATCATCAGATTAAAAATAAGGGTACTCACAGCTAGTTTTAACAGAATGCAGGGTCCTTTATAGACAGTATGGATTGCAACTTTTCTGCAAAAAAGCCACAGTTTGCACCAACACCAGCATCTATCCCTAAATTTTGACACAGAAGCCACAGTCTGCACATGTTGTATAGGAGGATGACCTTAGGTCAGTGTCTTTCAGGACCGTACTTGGTAGAAATAAGTCTTTCAACTTCCGCAAATGTCTTCTTCTATGCTCAGATTGTAGCTGGGGCCTTGCTTTTTTTTAGCTAAGCAATGGAGAGTGCCATTTTGTGTCAGGATGAAACATCAATGCCTGCCAATTATCAAGTCAAAAACTATTCTTTCATGGTTTAAATCATATTTTCTTACTTCATAATTAAATTTAAGCCCTTCTGACCTGTTTAAAATTGATTTAGTTACAAAATCAATTAAAATATTCATTTTTTAAGTAGCAGAATTGCTTTTTCTTTTTTACTCCTAAAGAGGTCAGATGTCATGGACTGTACAATCATAGAAGGGAATGTATAAAACTGAAAGAAAATTTTAGAATCGAAAAATTATAGTTTTTGACCTTTCACCCATCGACCTAAGGTCACCTCCATGGGCAGATGTTGCTGCCCAGGCTCCCGGCTATGGCAGCTGGTGCTTTATTTAGATAGTCCTCTGTGGATCTGCAGATAGATGACTACGGGAAAAAGAGGTCACCAGCAGATTGAAAGAATCCCTAATGCTAAGTGCATAGGCCGCATGCTCCTATTCTACAATTGCTGCCTAACCAATACGCTTTATGTTGGGCAGTGTACACCCAATCAAAGGCATTGCTTAAAAATAAACTAAATACTAGGCTACCTAAACTAAATTACTAAATACCTAATGAATGAAAATCCAAGGGATTAAAGTCGTCCCTTCCTAATGAATGTTATTCCACGCTTAAGCTTTTTTTTAAATTTCGCGCTGATCTTTGTAATATAAGCCAGTGTTGCGACATAAGTATTTTCAAGAAGACTGACCATAATCTCCAATCTATAAGAATTTGTCAGCCTTCATTTGAAAAATTCGAACTCTCCCTGAAGATCCCTAAAAACCCTTACTTAACCCCAGATTTCCCTAAATACAAAATAAGTGTCCCTAAAAGAAGTGATTTTCATCTAAAATAGAGCAATCTCCCTAGAAGTGTAAACCCTGTCCTTACTACAGTTGGTTAACACGAACTGTTTGATAAGACAAGACACTTATTGACGATTGCATTTTAGCTGACTCCTGACATCAGAGTTACCATCAACCAGGCTTGTCAGCTTTTCAAAAATTATGTAAGTTAAATGTTTTAGTATTTAAAACATAAAAATTATTGCAACATTTATATTACAATTTTTGTTCAAAAGTCTTCTAAATTTAAAACAATGTACGAACAAAGTAATAACTTGAAAATATATTTTAAAAAGTCTATGAAATATCCTTATTGTTCATAAAATGTTTATAACATTATAATATGTAACAATTCAGCCTCAAAGGGATTTTAAACACATAAATACATGTAATAGACATTTTAAAATAAAAATTGAAGAGTCTCAACATGCACACAGCTGCTACCTGACCATCTCATTTACTATATAGAAACCAGTTCTCTTTGTAGTATTCATTCCTTTTAAGTATAATCCTCTGTACCAGATATTTTGATGAAACTGAATTAAAAAAAATAAAATTAATATTACCCTTGTTCGTCGTGTTTAGTATGATTTTCCAGTCATTTTTCCTAAATATATTCTCCTCTACAAGTGAAGGAAAAACTCTATTAAACTAGAAATGAATGAAAAAATAATGTTGAACATTGTTGCCATAGCCAAAATTTAAGTAGATTTGGATTAGGGGATTTCCTTCATGGTCCCGCACATGTAATTTCAAACAACCTCGAATCACAATAGAAATCTTACACTGTGGTATTGGCGAAATGTTTTTTTTTTCTTGGGGTTGATAGACCCTCCCAGGGTGAAATATTAATTTATATCTTTTAACGATCAACATCTAGTAGCATAAAGCACTTCCATGTGATAATCTTCGATTGGTCGTAAGTAAGAACAGACAAAATCAGATGCAACATGCAATTATTTATGAACTGCGGGTAGGACGATTCTTAATGGGTGTGGTAAAAAGGGTCTTACTTTTGCCTCTCAGTATTACTAATTCACTATTCTTATTTCATTTTCCCTGTACCTTTGTGTTATGTGTATCTATAAAGCCTCTGTTTTATATGGATAATCTGCATGGTTATGGGCCCTCACCTTTTGTACAGCGTCAATCACTAATCAAACGGTGTCTAAAGGTACATCTGCAGGACATTTTGACTCTTTATTATATTAACTTTTATTTCAGCTGAAATTAAGAAGTAACATTGAAACTTAAAACGAATACAAGCTATTCCATACAAAAAGGAGACTTCCCCTCCCTCAACCCTTTTACTCGTTACGCTAAAGTCTTTTAGTGCTTCAAAAAAAGCTTCTTGCTCCAGTTAAACGGCCTCTGTGTTTCGTTTGTCGTTCTTAAAGAATTGGGACGAAAAGTCAAACATCCAATCAAAATTTTGAGATAGCCATTTTGATCAACTTAGTTTATAGTTCCGGAAATTATGTCTTTGGGTATGACAACCCCCCTCCCCCATCCCTCAGGACAAGGGTTGTAAGTTATGCTTTAGGGGCATATAAGATTTTCTATAGAAAATGTTGTCGTAGAAGCTTCAAAAAGGGCTCATTCGATTGGAAATTGAGAGGACTAATGCCTTTTTTATTAGTCGAAAGTGATCGGAGAACAAATGCCTCCCCTCCCCACCATGCCTATCATTTCCTAAAACACTTCTAATCAGGATTTTGAGATAGCCATTTTGTTCAACGTAGTTGAAAGTTCTAGAACTATGTATTTGAGCATGACAAATCCCCCCATCCCTCGGGGCAAGGGTTGTAAGCTATGCCCTAGGAGAATATAAGGTTTTTGTAGAAAGCGTGGTCATATAAGGTTCGGAGGGGGCTCATTGGTAATCTTAAGCTCTAGTGACCTTTTTAAGATTCAAAGTGATTGGAGGGCAGATACACCCCCCCACACACATACACGCGTCGTATTGTTCCAAAATGCATCTAATAATAGCCCTCCAGCCCCCAGGGTAGGGGTTGTAAGTTATGCTCTGAAGGAATGTATGGTGTTTATAGAAAGCATGGTCATATAAAGTTCGGAGGATCCTTTGCTAAAAATAAACTAAATACTAAGCTACCTAAACTAAATTACTAAATACCTAATGAATAAAAATCCAAGGGATTAAAGTCGTCCCTTCCTAATGAATGTCATTCCACGCTTTAGCTTTTTTTTTTAATTTTGTGCTGATCTTTGTAATATAAGCCAGTGTTGCGACATAAGTATTTTCAAGAAGACTGACCATAATCTCCAATCTATAAGAATTTGTCAGCCTTCGTTTGAAAAATTCGAATTCTCCCTGAAGATCCCTAAAAACCCTTACTTTACCCCAGATTTCCCTAAATCCCTAGATTCGAAATAAGTGTCCCTAAAAGAAGTGATTTTCCCCTAAAATAGGGTAATCTCCCTAGAAGTGGAAGCCCTGCTCAGGTTAGCCCATTATTTTTGAATGTAGTTTTCGTTATTTTTTTCGAACATTGATTTTCGTATGACTAGAATATGTTTGGAGTTCTTTATCTTATGCAATTTTCAGATGAAAAACAATTTACATACATTAATAACAGCGATTGTTATTTAATTACTATTTTGCAGTTTTAACATTTAGATGAAAAACACGCTATAAATATATAAGAAATTTTACATTACAGTCTATATATTCTCGGTGTTTTGATAATTAATACAATCCAAACAGAAAGAATTCCAACAATTTTTGAAATGCTGATTCATCTGAGGATCGTAACTGTAAGTCAGATGTTCAGCATAAGAATATAAAATTCGAATTGTTTACTCAGGTTAGTCCATTATTTTTGAATGTGGTCCATAAAGAGTGGCAATATATACTGAATATGCGGCAGTTACTTGAAACGCTGTAGATAATTCGGAGAGTAAAAACAATGGTCACGGATATTCCAATGTAAGTATATCCAGAAACATCTATGAGTTCTTGCATTGTTGAAATTGTAAATTCTTGAGAAGGAAGACACTTGGGCTTTGGTCCTGTTTTTAATTGTAGAGGCAAATATATCTTCAGTTATTATTTCAGAATTGGGAGATTGCCTACAATTTGTTTCGCAGAAAGCTTAATCCCAGGACCAAAGCCCATTGTGTGTTTTTTCGTCATCCCATTCAAGTTACCCTGGATACTTTTCATTGTTATAGATTGTTTTAATGCTCGGCTGTACAAGCAAAAATATTTAAATTGTGTAGAATTGGAGCGTTTCAGTAGGTTAATCAATTAAAAGTCCTAAACAAGCCAAGTAAATGTTTTTCGACTAGAAAATCATCAACTATGTTTGAATTTCAATTATACAGCCCTTTTTTTATCCCTTTAGCTTGTGTCCAGATCCTGATTGCCACTTGAATTCCATTTGATTTGTCAATATTACCGAGTGATCATAGGAAATTTTTATCTTATTTGCATAATTTATGTCATATTTTACCCTTGCATCGCTGATTATCGCTAAGTTGACAAAGGCGATGCAAAGCCAACCTAACTACATATAGCAAATTAGCTCACGCTCTTAGATCCGCTATTAGATGAATTTCACAAAAAAATATTTCGCTTTAAAGTGTTACTTTTAAAATTTATTGTTATCTGACCTTTGAACTATTAAAAAAATGGCTATCTCAAAATTAATATCGGATGGGTTTGGGAAAGAAGGGTGTGGTGAGGGTGACTAGTTGTCCTTCAATCTGTTTTGACTCTTAAAGAGTGAGCTAGAACTTACAATTTTCATTCAAATGAGCCTTCTCTGAAATTTATTCAAGCATCCCTTCCATAAGAACCATATATGCCCCCAGAGCATAAATTACAATGCCTGCACCCGGGCCCTGGGGTGTTGCGTCGACATTGAATTTTTTCTTATCTGACCCTTGAACTATTATAAAACCTCAAAGTTTGCGTCGGAAGGGTTTAGGGAAAGTGAATGGGGGGGGGCTATTTCCAATAAATTGAGCCCTCTTCGAAGTTTATACGAGTATCCCTTTCATAAGAACCCTATATACCCCTAGGGCATAAATTACAACGCCTGGCCCCAGGCCCTGGGAGGTTTTGTCGACACCAGAGATCTTTTTATCTGACCTTTGAACTGTTTTTAATAAAATGACTATTTCAAAATTTTTACCAGGTGAGCTTGGGGAGAGGGCGAGGGGCTAGTTGCCCTCTGATCTCTTTTCACTCTTAAAAGCTGAACCAGAACTTTCATTTTCCAATCAAATGAGCGCTCGAGCATGATCTAAAACTAAAAAGTGAACTAGAATTTTCAATTTAAAATCAATGAGCCCTCTCCGAAGTTTATACGAGCTTCCCTTCCATAAGAGCCATAAATGTCCCCAGAGCATAACTTACGACGCCTACCCCCGGTCCTTGAGGGGTTTCGTCGACTCAGGAGTTTTCCTTATCTGAACTTCGGACTATTTGTAACAAAATGGCAATCTCAAAATTTATCAGATTTATTTGGAGAAAAAAGGCGTTTGGAGGGAGGCTAGTTGCCTCCAACCCCTTCCAAAGTTTTGCTACAGCTTTTTCCGTAAAACCTTAAATATCACATGGAAATAACCAAAAAACACTTGCCCTGGGCTCTGGGGGGCTGTGTAGACCCCAAAGTCTTTGTTACATGATCTTTGGACTGTTTTGAAAAGAATGGAAATTTTTGGCCAAATTTGCCTTATTTGAAAAATAGGGGGAAATACCCCTTAAAAGTCATAGAATATCACACCGTTGCATTCAGCGTATCATAGAACCCTACCGTAGAATTTTCAAGATCCTATCTACAAAAATGTGGAATTTCGTATTTTTTGCCAGAAGACCAATTACGGATGCGTGTTTACTTGTTTTTGTTTTTTCTTTTCCCCAGGGGTGATCGTATCGACCTAGTTGTCTTAGAATGTTGCGGTAGGTCTCATTCTACCGAAAATTAAAAGTTCTAGTGTCCTTTTTAAGTGACCAAAAATATTGGAGGACACCTAGACCCCTTCCCATGCTCATTTTTTCCTCCAAAGTCAACGGGTCAAAATTCTGATCGAAAAATCTAATAACTATGTCTTTGGGGAAAACTTACTCCCTCACAGTCCCCGGGGGAGGGGCTACAAGTTACAAACTTTGATCAGTGTTTACATGTAGTAATGGTTATTGGGAAGTGTAGAGAAGTTTTCAGGAGAATTTTTTCTTGGATGGGGAGGGGGTTAAGGGGAGGGGGTTTCATGGGAGGATCTTTCCATTGAGGAATATTTCATGGGAGGAGAAGATTTCCAGCGAAGGATTTTCTAATATTATTTAAAACAAAAAAAATGAACAGATAAATATGAAAAAGTTTTTTCAACTGAAAGTAAGGAGCAGGATTAAAACATAACGAACGGAAATTGTTTCACATATGAAAGGTTCATCTCCTCCTAAATACCTGCTCTTTACGCTAAAGTATTTTTATTAATTTAAACCATTTCTTCTAGGTCCTTTGTGATTCAGCGGTCATTCTTAAAGAATTGGGACAAAATTTAAGCTTTAGTGTAAAGAGCAAGGTATTAAAGAAGGGGCAAACCCCCCTCCCTATATACGTAGTAAAAAAATACGAATATAGAAGCTTGTTACGAAAGTTAATTCGGAGGTTACTTATATTTTTTATGAATAAAAATGTTCCTAAGAAATTAAAAGTTCTAGTTGCCTTTTTAAGTAACCAAAAGATTGAAGGGCATCTAAGTATTCAAGTGCGGAGAGACAAAATCAAAACATGCATTAATTCAAAAACGTTCGGAAATTAAATAAAAAAAGCACATTTTTTGTTAACTGAAATCAAGGAGCGACATTAAAACTTTAAACGAACAGAAACTACTCCGTATATGAAAGGGGCTGTTCCCTCCTCAACACTTCGCTCTTTACGTAAAAGTTTCTTATTGTTTTAAAAAGTAGATTTATGAAAGAGTCAAACTTTATATTATACCGAGTGATTGGCTTTCTTTCATTATAGCCAGTTTACAGTCACAGTGATTGGTGGGAAGCGATCCCCCCTCTTTTTCGGTATTAGACCAGGGCACTTCGCAAGGAAAGAGCTGTCGTAGAAATTTCAAAAGGGGCTTTTTCGATTGGAAATCTGAATGCTTAGTGCCCTTTTGGATAGTAAAAATTTCACTGGAGGACTGTCAACCCCCTCACGTCTATTATTTCATAAAATACATTAAATAAAAATTTTGAGACGGCTATTTTGTTCAGAGTAGTTGAAGGGTCCATTAATTATGCATTTAAGATTACAATTTCCCCTCCACAGCCCTGACGACAAGGGTTTTAAGTTTCACCCCATGGATATATGGGGTTTAAATGGAAAAATTGGTCATATAAGCTTTTGAAGGGGCTCATTAGATCAAGAACAAAAAGTTGTAGTGCCCTTTTGACGAGTCAAAATGATCAAAGGGCAACTATCCCCCTTCTTAGGTCTATATTATCCCAATTTACCCAACGGTAATTTTGAGACAGCCATATGCTCAAAGAGAGTCTAAATATTACATAAAATGGTCTTTGGGATTGACATAACCTTTAAGAGCCTCAGGGCAATGGTTGTAACTTATGCCCTTCAGGTATATAAGCTTTATGGGAAGGATGATTGTGTGAACTTTAGAGGAGGACCAACAAATTGGAAATTTACTGTTATAATTCCATTGTGAGATTCAAAATTGATGGAAGGCAACTGGACCCCCTTCGTCCCTGACACCTTCTTTTCCCCAAATGTATCGAATAAAAATTGTAATATAGCCAATTTGTTCACAATAGTCGAAAAAGCATACGACAATATCAGTAGTATTTCATCTGTGAGTTTAAGCGCAGCCCTATCCTATTACTTTAAGGGCAGCCCAATCTTATTACTTTAAGTGACATTTACTCCCATGATTTCTGCGACTATTTGTAGTTGCTAGCTCCTCGTATCCAACTAAAAACTTCCAAGAGAGTCTTAAAATTTTCTAGAAACAATGTATGCATATCTTCTCGATTAAATCCTTCAATGGATCCAAGCAGAGCTGTATAGCATTAATACAATTTTCAGGCGATAAGTAAATTCTTGGTAATGCATTTCAGCTATTATTTCTGTGTGAAAAGGGCCTTTAGGCACAATCAGCCAAGCACATGGTGTCCATGGTGAGTAAACTTTGTATCACAGTTCCACATGGACATCTGGATTGTTTAAAAGTTGGAAAAATTCTCTAATATTAAAAAAAATGAGTCGTTTTACAACATAAAGCCTTGAAGGAGTTGACCGTGTTGTATAAAGACAAGATCTCCCAATGTAGCAGTTGAAATTGGAAAGGATTTTCAACTAGTGTTTGAGTTGGATGAGATGTTTGGTAGATATGCAATATCGTTGAGAAAACTTAAGTTGGAAGAACAATTGTTTTTCGCAGTAGAAGTGAATAGAGTGCATATATCCAGACTAACACATTGATTTAACGTAATCATAAAGCACATTAAAGACAATGGATTAACTCACCTCATGAAAAAAGTGTGAAAATGCATATTATTCTATTATTACATTTCCGGCAGTAAAAAATGCTCTATAATTATTGTTTTGTTTTTGGTTTTATGGTTTTTTGGTAGATATTTAGTTGATTGTTTAATCTTCTCTCTCTCTAGGGAACAAATAGCCGCTGAGAGTGTGCATTTTCAATAAATTTGAAAATGTATTCTTTTTCAGGGAGTGGTTGTGCTGGGCAAAATTATTCATATTGGTCATGTTTTACACTGACATATTCAGTTTCTGCATTGAAAAGATTTAGAGATGAGATTCCTAGTGGGGTAGATGTTTCATTTCAGTCTAGGATAATAAATCCTTCTTCAACCCAACAACTTCTTTTTTTGGTTTCTTTCTCATCTTTGAGAAGAGTGATGTCTTTTTTTCTGACCTGAATAGAGACTGATGAGTGATGAGGTGTTTTCTAACATTTTCCAACCTTTCCCACTTTGTTGTGATTTCAATCGCTCACCAAGAGATCCTGCACTGGGCTTAGCAAAATAGCTTAGCAAATCAACAACCAAGACCGTAGCCTAATATTGACGAAAGACCTTTGCTATAGCCAATCCCATGACCCAATTGTCTTGGAGTGAGATTAGTAACTTAGCAGTCAAAACCAGGAAACTTTAACAAATTTATTATCTTTCTTTGACCCCAATAGAATGGCCTTATTTATAGCACTAAAAACATTGATTGCAAGTAGAGTGTATTTGTATGACCCACTGTGACCCCGTTGAATCTCATTTAGAGTCAAAATCTCTGCTTGTAATATTTGCAATGGAAAGAGGGCTTTTGTTTTTTGATAGTGATTACCACAAACTCTCTTTACAATGTAAGGTGTAACATGGTTCATTCTGTTAATATTCTGCCACTAGCCTTCTATTCAAGCCTAGTAAGTTGAGCAAGTGTGGCGAATGATATTAAAATGACCGACATTACCAATATTTTCATAAATATGTTACAATAAAAGTACTATGAAAGTAAAAAACACTTCTTGTTTATAATGATAAGAGTGTGGTAGCCGGAGGCAGTAGCTAGCCAAAGGCAGGATTCCCCAGGGCAGTCGCAGGTGTGGGGCCAAATCAGTAATTAAAAACAATCTTGAACCAATTTTAAACTTACAAATGAATAACTGGTATACAACAACAAATATACCTTGCTAAAGAACATAAAATACTTATGAGATAGGGAAAAGAGGACCCAAAATCAATGATAAGAAAATAGATCCCACCCACCATCTAATGAATTTTTTCAGACCAGGACGATGTCTATATTCTAGACGTAAATATTTGCCCGGAGTTAGATAACGTCCATTGGGTAGCACCGTCATACTATCTGCACAAACATAGATTTTACCCGATACTGGTGACGTGGCATTTTTTCCACCCTAACTGTGAAGCTTTGAAATTTTAAAGAGTGAATTGCCAATACTTTTGCTCTTGGAATGAGACTACTTTTCACGCAGCTTTTATAAATATGCAAATTGAAATTTTCTTTCACATAGTGTCGAGGTGTCCCCTTGCAGACTTTTTTTTATCTCCTCATTGTGTCTTTGTATACATTACACCTTTAGACCTGCTAGCACGCCATGGGAAATTAAGTCATTCCCGTCTTAGATTTTAGGAATAATAGTTTATTTGGGGCATGACACATCACTATATTCGGGTAAACAGACGTGTCCTCATTAGTAAAGTCCATTCGAACGCTAATGTTTATACCATCTTCCAAATCTTCTAATAAAATTTCGGTGTTATCTTTTAGCAAAAATGAAATGGCATCCCAATAAATTACTTTAGCTCGTCCCTCCATCGGCCATTGCTGCCAATGATTTTATTTAAATAATGTTTTTTTCTATTTAAGAAGGCCATATGAAAGTCTATGATATTGAACTTCGGATCGACATTGATTTAATCGCATTTTTTGGGGTCAGTTACAACGTTACAATGAATTTTACACTTTTGCACATTTTACCTACGGTATGAATTTAAAATTAGTTTAATGATATCTTTTTCAACCTTTGTTTTTGCTTTTAAGCGCGTAGTTACAAAAGTGTCAATAAAAATTTTTAAATATAGCTTTTGATCGAATTAGAGGGCTTTATTTATCCTTAAGACCTTGAAACCATTATCAAGCATCCATCTCAAAAGAGCGTGATATACAAAAATATTGTTTTTCGGATGAACTTCGGCAATAAGTTTTTGTTTAAAAATGTTCAGTGCACACCCTTATCTTCTACCAAAGGAATATTATATGGACTCAAAGAATCCTTAGTTACCGGTCTTTTTATACTAGGAAAAACAAAATTCCCTACCGAGTCATAAAGTTCCACCTTTACCATTAATTCCTAAGTCATAAAGTTACCATTAACTAAGTCATAAAGTTCAACCCGTGTTACCATTAATTTCAAAAGGCCATCCTTGCGGCCCATTCTCATGAACTATGGTAATGTTGAGGAAATTTGGAGCACAAGGAGTATTCAGCATTTTATAATAACCCCACGAAAAAGAATAGTGCGACAGTAACAACGAACAAAGGGAGTTCATATACAGAAAACTACGTCCAATTTTACAACGGAGTCTTGTTCAGTTTTGACAGTTTCAAGCTTACGATCTCCGTCAAAAACGTACCCTGCCCCTCGTTGTTCCCTCTACCAATATTTGCTGATCTGCGACGGGGATCAAGCTTTTTCCTCTTTTCGGATTTTGGAAGTTAATTGCATCACTAGATGAGGCAAGAGGAATAATAAACCAAATCCAACCCAAATATCCCATAGATTTATAAGTGTTTTTGAAAACAATATCCAGCAATGTAAATAAATAACTTGCTAGATAAATTTCACAGTCATTATCCCCATTTTTACACCATCCCTTAAACCAAACCCTCTTAGCAAATTTATAGTCAGCAGAATTTATAGTCGGCAGTGTTGCATTGACGATAATGAAGTGAATCCTAAAACGATTTAATGGACGGTAATTTATGCTCATGAAGCCTCGAGGTGATGTTGGAGTACTCATATGGGTATATGCCCCTCCATTAATAAATAATACATTTCATCGTCTGGAACATGCTGTTTAAAGAGGGGAAACTAATAAAATCGTAGCTAGACCGTACTTGAATTAATTGACTTAGAGATTGGGAAAAGAAACTATACGAGTCTTAAAAACACATTTTATTCAAGCATATATTAGCCTTATCTATTTTTTTCATTGGGATTCTTAGAGCAGCAGCTTTTTAGATGATTTAGGTATAATCTTATATCAAAGAAAACCATCTACCCATGTGCTACTTATAGCTTCACCATGTTGTACACGTGCCATTATCGGTTATACGAATTTCAAGTCATAGCTTGAATTGCGCATATAAATAAGTAGAAAACATTGTTGTGTAACGTTAAATTTACATGATTGACAGGCCACTCCACGAATTTTGCTCCCCTCCCCAATAAATTCGGGTTGCTAAAATGATCATGGTTTTTGACTGATATTTCTCTCTGTCTCCCACTACCCTCAAAAAATTTCCCCTTACAAACCTAACACATTTTTTTTATTATTAATTGGCCAACTTATCTTCTGGTGATTGCGGCACTGGATAGTATTTCATATAAAAAACT